>NC_135078.1:28830000-28850000 GCF_051107435.1 Chaetodon auriga | reverse complement strand
TAGCATGTTAGCTCGTTAGCAGCATTTCCCGCCAGACTCCAGGTGATTTGGTTTGAAGGTGCAGGTGAACCTTGGCGACGCCTCACAAATTTGACGTGGAGTCATTGGAGTATATACAGTATATATACTTTATTTACAAATAACAGAGTCCCCATGGTCGTACAATGAAAAGGTACAGCTGAAGAAAATCATTACCATTCAGAATATAAATAGTCAAAGAATCATAAGACGCATGTTTGTTACTTTAGCAGACAGAAAATCAACATTAAAGACAAAAAGAATAACAGGTACAGAGCATGTTACAGCCAGTCAGCGGGGATTAAACCGGACGTTCGTCCTTCAGAGTCGTCACTGTTTCAGCCGTTACAGCGCCTCCTTCTGGCTGATCAGTGGGATGATCTGAAATGCTGCTTTTGCTACGAACGTACTGAATAAATGTTTTTTGTTACAAGCATTTATTGTTGTAAATCGACATTTAGCTGTTCTTTTCATTCATATCGTTGTTTTCCCAAAACACCAAACAATTTAGCTAATTTTGGGCTGCGGTAACAAACTCAGGGAGAGCGTCTTTAGACGGACAAATTTTTTTGGTTTAACAGGCGATAACAGCAACACTGCCACCTGCAGTCCTGGTGCTGCTCGAGTCTCTTCTGGTGTGTTTTCATGGTTTTCTGGGTGTTTTCTTTCATTAAATGCTCATGTTTTCCTTTGGCGAGGAAGCTTAAGGCGGCAGTCACGACGGTACAACAGAGCTGAAGGTTTTTCTTTTGGGTATCCGCTAACTTCTTGTTGACCTCTGTGACCCTTTGGTTCCCAGAAAGTTGTTAAAAGTAGAATTTTAAAAACACAGAAGCGCCATCGAGGAAGCAAACTGTCTTCTTTCCTTAAAAAAAAAAAAAAAAATTCCCAGCGAATGCGGCGTGCTGGTTAAGTGACGACGAGCAACAAGAACCCGGGAGTCTGTGAGGGAGGGGCTTCATTCAGAAATCGAGCATCACAGTCGAACAAGGCTGCCGTCCACCAATCAGAGGACAGCGAAGAGTCACATCACACTGATCACTCCACATTCAGACGGATGTGGACACAGTAAAGAACCAGATTCTGTGCTGGTGGTCCAGGAGTCCTCAGTGAAGCCCGGACACACAAACAGCACCGCGACATCTGAGCAAGACTCGCCACCAGACCACAACCTGAACCGCGGTATCACAGAGGACCAGAGACCAGAGCCGGCCCGGCGGGACAACCACCGCCGCTGCCTTTACAGTGCGGAGACCCAGAGGACACAAATGTCAAACCCCAAATTAAAAGAATTATCTCAGCTAATAAATGACAATCGACAACAATAATAAAAAGAAATACTCACTCAAAATTTGACTTTTTAAAAACTGCGATTATGAGCCTGTTAGCGACTTCACATCATCTCATAATTATGAAATTTAAAATAAAAATTGTGATTTAGCGCGAGAAGTTTTCTTTTATGTGATGAAACACGGTACATTTCATGCTAACCGCTGTTTCATTTATTTCTCGTTACATTTTCTCGCTCCGAGCAGTTAATCATTTATTTTCTGATCAACATTTTGACGACACGGAAAAATGGAAACTGTTCAAAAACTTGAACACAGATAAATGACCAAACACGTGCTGATTAACTTTCTACTTCATCACTTTAAGATTTACGCTCTGATTGATCAGACAGCTCGTCGGTGCCGTTTGTTGCTTCTGGGACTCGTTTGGTCTGACGGACCGAGACGGGAAACGTTTCTCCAAATCCTTTAAAATACCTAAAAAGTCAAAGTTTAGCGGAGCTGCACTGCTGGAGTTTGTTTTGTAGCCTGTTGGTCCTGGAATGTTTCAAATGGAACTGAACTAACTGACGGATCCAGTTTAACCTGGAGAACTGGTTCATGAGGCGATCGTCGCCTAAAGGCCGTGAATTCATGTAGCTGATAACCGACAGTGACAGCAGAGGAAACTTCAGGACACCAAAGCTCGGGACATTTTGAGTTGGACCAGATCAGACTGAAAGGAAAAGCCCGATGTGTCAGCTGGAGGGCAGAACGTTTTGCCTTTCACAAAATGTCTGAACTCAGAGCCAAACAACATTCAGGTCGTTTCTACACCAGGAAGTGAAACACGTGATGCCTTCATTACAAATCAGTAATCACAACCCTGATTCCAACAAACTCTGGACAACAAATAAAACCAGAATCAATCATTAACATTCAAACTGGTTACTTCCTGATCCAACCATGATCCTCTCACCTGTTACCAATCAGCCTGTTTACCTGTGGAATGTTCCAAACAGGTGCTTTTGGAGCGTTCCACATCTTTCCCAGTCTGTGAAACGTGTTGCTGCATCAGATTCACAATAAGCAGATATTTACAGAAATCAATGAAGCTGATGAGCTCAAACATTAAATATATTGACTTTGAGCTGTTTTCAGGTGAGTTCATGTGAACAATGATCAGCAGGTGATCACATTCTGTTCTGTTTGTTTACGCAGCGTCTTTGGAATCAGGGTCGAAGCTGAAATGACCCAGAAACCAGCGATGCGTTCAAATAACGCGTAATTGCTGCCTCGTGTTAAAAATAAAACCAAACCAAACAAAAACAGGCAGTAATGAATTCAAACGATCTGCGCTGCCTCCACTGAACAAGGAGGGAGGCAGGAAACGGCCACCGGGGGGAGCTGTCACACTGACAATAGAAACATGTTAGAAAAAAATTTATTAAGTCCTATCCTGAACTCGAGATCCAATGAGGGACCAGCAGGAACATTCTGGTTCAGGTCAGTTGTTTTTTCTTCATCGTCACCTTCATCGATCAGCTGCTTTATGTCTCCACAGAGCGATCAATATTCAAAGTTGCCTTAAATCAAGTTATTTAGTTCAAATATCTTAAAAAGGCAGTGTGGAGATGCAGAGACGGTGGGTTTGGTGGTGTGCTTCCTGTCTGTGATGGATGTTTGTTGGAGGTCTTCATGGGTCTACCTTGTTCCCCGTAACAGAGACCCTGACCCAGGACCCCAGTAACAGGCTGGGGTCCTGGGTCAGGGTCTTTGTGTCCTCAGGTGCTTTTTGGATTGTGTCTCATTTTTAGTTTCTACACATGTTGGATTGGCACAGATTTCAATGAGGAGCTGTGATGCATTAATACGTTTCATGTGTAAACCTCTGGTGGCTGTGAAGGGGTCTCCTCTGTCTTCTCTCATGTTCTCTGGGACCCCTCCTCCCAGCTGGGATTAAAGGGGTGCCGCAGTGATTTAGATGTGGTCATGTGAACTTGTTTGGTTGAAGCACACAAAGGTTTTTAGTATTCTCTTCCATTAAGATTTTGCCAGACAAATATTGAGAAAAGATCACTCAAAACTGAAGGAGCGAAGACCGAGACATCGTGAACTTCAGTACATCATATGGATCAAACCCCAAAAACTGGATCCTACAGTTTCTGTAAGGAAACAGAGCAGATCCCCCCTGGCTGGCCGATGCCACTGACTTTCTAACTGGGTTATTGTTGCAGACACCAGGAAGCTCACAGCCACAGAGGGTATCACACAAGTATTTGTAGAGGCTGAGCGGTACTGAGCATGAGGGGCCAACTGATCCTCAAGAGTTCCCTTTAACCTGCACTCAGGTGTGCGACGTACATCGAGTTCAATGTTTAAACAGGAGTCAGATTCCTTGTATGTGCACAGACTAATGTGTCTTTCCACTGACTGTACCCTCGTACGTAAAGATGGATGACATGACATCTCCATAAAAGTGAAGCCAAAAAATGTGTCGCCCCCCGGTGTGTGACAGCGGTACGGGTCATAAACCCCGCCCCCTCCATGTTAGCAGATGGGCCAAACTTAGAAGAAGAAAATAAAGTTAGCACACGTCAAATAAATTTTCCCCAAAGATGCTTTCCGTCATTTCTCTGATACATCTGATTTTCTGATACGTTTGGCTTCGATGAGGTTTTTGATGCTGGCCTCTGAGTTAGGCGAGACCTCCAACCCGACCACTGCGGCGAAAACTCTCGGCGAATGACGTCACCAGCGAAAGACGGCAGCATCCGCATGCTGTGTATTTTGGCTTCATTTTGGTACAGCAGGAGGTGGAGACACGTCGTCCATCTTTATTTACAGTCTGTGGTTCCAGCAGAGCCCTGATAGGAAACTCAGGGATGAGGAACAGGTGATGAGGAGTTCGCTGGCATGTTTTCAGCAGGAAGAATCATTTTCTGCGAAGATGGAATCCCAGAGATGAGTTCACATGTCCAGGTCATGGTTAGATTTTGTGGTTTTGACACATACATTTTTAAGACTTTTCCAACTGAACTACAAATGATGGAGATCACACACATGTAAGACAAAAGAAGGACTTTAAATCCCAAAGAGTGAATGTCAGAAGTGAGTGTTAGGATGATCTGGATTTAGAGCAGATCAGCTAAATTTGACCCTGAAGTTTGGATGTGAAGATTTGGACTGCAGGTGGTTCTTTATTTGGACCCAGAGCAGTCCAGCTTCGGCCAAGGACAGGAATTTCCAAATGTGAGGTGTGTGTCTGCATTTGACTCTTTGCATGAGGGTGGTCCAAATTTGAGGGACGGCCAAGTCTGGACTAACATGACTGCCTCTGGCCAACGGGGCTCCAGATTTAGAAGAGACGAGGTCCTGAGGGTAGTCCAGAAGAAGGGTTGTCCGGCGATGATCTTGGAGCTGTCCCTTTTCTGGACCAGTGGTTCATCTTAAGGTCAGGCTCTGGATCTGTCCATTACTATGTCCAGATTTAGAATAAGGTGACCTCTTTTGGTTAGGTGCAGTCCAAATTTGGGCAGTAGACTGGCTCAAATTTGAGCTTCGTATCTTCATTTGTCTTATGGGTTATCAGTGTTCACATTTGAGACCAGAGCAGTCCCAAATCTGAACTGCTCTCACTTGAATCAGGCCAAAATCACTCCAGACTCGGAAGAAAGAAGGTCCGGGGCTTAGTCCAGTCTTGTTGAGAAGGGTTATGGGTTTAGGGCTATCCTATTCTGGGGTTAGAACAGTCCAGACTGGCCAAGGGTCAGGGCCAGTCCATCTTAAGCCTAAATTGTGGATCCCTCCATAGCGATGTTCAACTTTGAAACAAAGGCTAACCATTTTGGTGCAGCCCAACTCTGGGCTCCAATTCTGTCTAAATTTGAGGCTTGTATCTTTACTTGTCTCTTGATTTTCTGCACTCTGGATGAAGGTAGTCCATTATTTAGACAACACTTGCTCAAGTCGGGCCAACGGTGTTCCAGACTCTGATGAGACGGGGTGGGTACTCCAATCTTGGAAAAAGGGGTTTCTGGTGCTGGCAGGTTCACGGTTATATTCTGGATTTAACATAGTCCAGATTGGCCTAAATTTGGGCCAAGCATGGCTGAATGTGGACTGAAGGCAGTCTGGATTGTGACATAGTGAGCCAGAATGAGACCCAGTGTGATCCAGGTGTGGAAAAAGAGTGTTTGGGGTTTATTTTGTCCAGACAATAATCCAGTTTAGGTCTAGGATGGTCCTGATTTGGGAGTTGACCAACACTGATCCAAATTTGAGACGGATCCAAAGGTGGCACACAGCTGGTAAATGTTTGATTGGGTGGAGGATGGTTGAACCTTGTTTTGGATACTGAACTGCGGTCTGGGTTCGGTAGGTCATTGGGTCACTGCGATGTTCAATGTAATCCAGCTCAGTCCTGTTTGACGTAGTCTGGATAGAAGACGCGTGTTGGTGTCTGGTGGAGAGGAGATCTCTGCGTACGTATCTGTCCGTCTCTGTCCGTCCATCCGTCCGTTTGATGGGTCTGTACTTTCTGTCTGTGGTTAGCAGCTGCAGCCTTCTTTGGCCGGCTGGCTGTCGGCGTTCAGGCGGCCTCCCTGCGGCGCAGACGGTTTGTGCTGGACTCCCGACTCGGCAGCGTTCAGGTCAAGACTTCCATCTTGGATGTTCTGGTAAATCCTCTTTGCTGCTTCCAGGAAGGCCTCTTCCACATTCTCGCCTCTGAGGACGAACAGTGAGATACAAAAAAGAACTGAAAAGTCTTAGAGACATAGAGATTTAAGACAAGTCAAGTTTGTTTTCACTGTGGGTTCTGATACGTTTCAGATCAGGTCCAAAATTTTGGATGTCAACACCTCGAATGTGTGTACTTGTGTGTATTAAAACTTCACATGTAACAACATCAGTGTGTGTTTTATTTATGGATGAAGAAACAATATGAAAAATGAAAATGGTTTAAGTCCCACAGTTTCACCAGAAAACCATCGACCACCAGCAGCCTGTGTGTGTGGTGGACGGTGGACGGTGGACACTCACGTCTTAGCGCTGGCCTCTAGAAACAGCAAACCTGATCACCAACAGGAAGCAAAGACCACAGTCAGTCTGACGTCAGTTTCATGTCACATTAAACATTTCACGTCACACAAACACACTTCTCACCATTCTCCTCAGCAAACTGTTTGGCCTCCTCATACGTCACGTCTCTCTGGGCCTCCAGGTCGGCCTTGTTACCAATCAGAATGATCACCTGGACACAAAATATACGAACGATCAGACGATGAATGGTTTTAGCCATTTGAGCAAATTTTTAAATGTTAAGAGTTAAAAATCATTTATTATCTGAAAGAATCTAAAGGTTGTTTAGAAGGTCAGAAGATTTGAGAGGAACGTTTGAAAAGTGAGGAACTGAAAACATGTAGTCACCTAAAAAATAACTTATTGATCACGTGTAAAAATGAATGAATGCATTGGGATCATCATGAACGGGTTCAAGAAACTCTCCTGTTTCTATTGTTTGATGTTTGCTCTTGATGTCAAACACTAAAAAAATGACGGTACGATAAGCTGCAGCTTCACTTTTTCGGGCGGCAGAAATCTTTGTTTTCTTGATACAACACAAAAAACGTTCTGTGTTGTGATATTTGAGTAATTATCTTTTCAATAGATTCTTACTCGATCGTCTCTATGATCTGATCGTCTCTGATCGATCTGAACACTTGGCTGGAGTCTGCATCACATCCAGGCTGACGTGTGTTGACACTGAGATGTTTTAGCAGCCAATCCAGCGACAGTCATGTGAAGTCAGCTCTATTTTTTATTGCAGTTGTTTTTTATTGATCACACACTGGAACAAAATTGCAGCCTGAAGAGAAAAGTTCATTACTGTCGTATCTTTCTGGGTATTGATGAGAAGAGGCTCATTTCCTGTGAACAGATCTCTGGAGTGCCTCCACATTCATCATTAAACACTGAATTACTCTCAGACTGCGTCCTGCCTGGAACGAGCAAACATGTGATGGTTTCAGTTTCTCCCGGTGAAGATATCCACAGCTGCTCTGTGTGTCTGCTAACAGGATAAACGACGTCTTTGAAAAATCGCTTCATATTCAAACTCTGTCAAAATCGACCCCGACATCCTTGATGTTTCCCTCCAGTCAGCGCTCAACATGGACGGCTACAGGCTAATTATGACCCTGAGAAGAGTCACGAGAAAGTGAACTGTCCGACAACAGAAACATGGCTGACAGTGACTCATTGACAGAGATAGAAACCACGAGAGGCACAAAAAATCAATAATAACGACAATATTCCCTCCCTTCATCACCTCCGGCTGCTGGACTCCTCACTCGCTGTACATGAGGAAGCAGTGTTACACCAACGACTTCAGACTGACCAACGACTTCAGACTGACGTTATGGCTGACCACCAGTTCCTCCCAACCCGCCCAGTTACAGGAACGTTTGAAAGAGCAGAAGAACTTCAGCTGCAACCTCTTTCCACTGGACGAACCAGGGGATAAAATGAAGGACGTCCACTTCTGATGGAGACGTACGTGTGTGTGTGTGTGTGTGTGTGTGTGTGTGTGTGTGTGTGTGTGTGTGTGTACTCACTGTGTTCGGATTGGTCAGGTTCCTGGCATCTGTCAACCAGCTGCTCAGGTGATTATAAGTACTTCTCCTGAACACACACACAGGAAATACCGAGACAAAAGCAGATTATTCGTCAAAAGCTCAAACTGAATGAAAACCATGTGACTGTCGCGTGTCATCACGTGTGATCACATGTCATCGCGTGTCACTGTGTGTGATCACGTATCATCGCGTGTCAAAGTCTTTGTTATTCTCTGCATCATCTCCTTATTGAGCAGGAGGCCCCTGATGACGAGCACCCACAAACACAACACCAAACACATGACATCACCTGCAGACCCCGCCCCCCATCAGTACCTGGTGATGTCATACACCATGAGGGCCCCGGCGGCCCCTCTGTAGTAGGACCTGGTGACGGCCCTGAAGCGCTCCTGACCGGCTGTGTCCCAGATCTGCAGCTTCACCTTCTGACCGTGGACCTCCATGATCCTCGTCCCAAACTCCACCCCGATGGTGTGAGGACAGTCCGCCATGACTACACACACACACACACACACACACACACACACACACACACACACACACACACACACACACACACAGGATGTGGGTAAATCCCTGAACTTGTTACAGGATCGTTTAGACTTGATTAATCTTGATTCTGAATCCACTCTTTGTTTTTTCTGTTGCATCCTGAACTTGAAGCTCAATTATGATGCAAAAACAACAGAAATGTGTGAATGAACGGTCGGACTGATTCTTCTTCTTCATCATGTTATATTGGTTCCAGGTTCAGCTTCATTGTCATGATATAAAACAGGATGTCACAGTGAAGCTGCAGCACCTTCCACACAGCCACAGAGGACACGACAGACAGTCAAATGTTTAAGGAATCAATGAAGCCGATGAGGAAGAACATTAAACATATTGACTCTGAGCTGTTTTCAGGTGAGTTTGTGTCAGAGGATCAGATCAGGTGATCACTTCCTGTTTGATTGATGTTTTCCATAAGTCACAGCTGTTCTGGGATCAGTGTTTTCTTTCCGTGTATCTGAGCAGAAATCCCTCCAAACTGTCAGTGATGATGATCATATTTTACTTTTAATGCTTCTTACAAAAAAAGGTTCTGGATTCAGAGACGAGAAGAACAAGAAACACAGAAAAGAAAGAGAATTGATGATGAGGAGGAGAGGAAGATGATGCACAGAAGGAGACGATGAGGAGGAGCAGTGAGGAGGAGGAAGGACTCACATTTTTTCTCTGTGAACTGGTGCAGCAGACAAGACTTCCCAACTCCCATATCACCTGCAGAGAGAGGAAGTGAACACACGGGTCAAAGGGCAGAGGTCAGAGGTCAGAGCTCAAGGACGAGTGTGACTGTGAATCAGCACAGTTTCACCTGAAGGCGTCGCTGCTGATTGGTTTGAGTCAGTCTGCTGGAAAGCTGAGCCGCAAATGAAAGTGATCCCAAACTGATCGAGAATCAGAGACCGAACGGATTCAAAGGGCTCAGTTTTCTCAGCGGCTGAACGTGAAGCTCTGTGATTGGACGTTTGGAAGTGAAATGCATCCTGGGAGTCATAGCTGACTTCTGTCCCTCAGGTTTCATGTGGCTTTGACTTTTTAACAAAGAAGCAGGGTTTTTCTAACGAGTGCAGCAGCTCTGGATGTTTCAGGGTCAACGGCCCGTCACGGACGGATCATCAATCTCTGCAAACCAAGTTTCACACAAACAGCTCGAGCGAAGAAGCTGTCAGAACGTAGACAATCGATTTCAAAATGGATTCTGTGATTTAGAAACGGGGTCTGTGACGAGCAGCACGCAGTCTGTTACGGAGGCAAAACACGTAGAATCACGACTGCGGTTCAGCCAAGATCCCACACATGAAAACTGTATTCAACACGTACCGTGAACAACACGACGACGCGTCTTCTTCAGTTAATGCACATTAAAATCAACGGACTTCACTACTTTACTGACAGGAAACTGAGTTCATCAAAAGTCTGAAAACAGTCTCATCCAATGACGTCTCTTTATTTTTCTTTATTATTCTCTATATTGTAGATGAAAACTGAAGACATTAAACTGATCAATGAGGAATTATGTGGTTACAAAATAATGCAAACAAAGCAAAATGTATTCAGTATTTTGTTCCTCAAAGTAAAAAACTTTTGTCTTCATGACTCGACTGCATGTACCTTTAGCGTGGATACTACGGGTACTTTATTTTGCAGTAGTGGAATGTAAATACATTCATCTAAGTACTCTGTTTCTGACAAATTTGGGGTACTTGTTCTTAACTGGACTGTTTTTTTACAGGTTATGTTGAACTTTAAGACAAATTCACAGCCAGCTTTGTGTGTGATGAGTTCACGGACCTCCGTCATTCTCAGTGAAATCAATCAAACCGTCTCACTCACCGATGATGATGTACTTGAAGATGTAGGAGTAGTTGTAAGGTGCGGCTGTCATCTTGATACTGTGAGGGGGAAAACAGGAAAAGAGCCTGAATTCAACAAAACTTTGACAAAGTCCGAGTTCAGACAGAGTCCACACCCAGTCGGAAGTGAATCAGTCTCGGTTTATTCATCTCTGCGGTCAAACAACCTCAACAGAAACCGTTTAACTGGGCAACAAACAAAAGGAAGCAGCCGGCTAGGCTAACCCACAGCTAAGCTACACCCGAAGCTCAGCGTTAACATGAGACGTTGAACACCATGACAGTCGAGCAGGGTGAAAGCAGCACATATAGCAGAAGTACTAAACACAATCCGCTGACTTCCCCATCTGAGAAAACCTCTGAATTCCTTCTGTTAGCTTAGCTCCGTAGCTAACCGGCCGGCTAATAGCTGCTGTGCTGTCTCCGCCTTGCTAACAGACTAACAGCAGGAGGCCACTTAATCTGGATTCACAACCGAAACCGTGAAATAATAAAACAAACATGCAGAATGTGTTAGAAATCCTGTTCTCTTACCTTCGGTCCGGGTGTCTATCTAACCTGTAAACCTGTTTAAACTGTTATCTTTGTTAGCTGTTTAGCCTGATCCGTCAGGAACCCTTTCTCCTCTTCCGTGATTCTTCTTCTTCTCCAGCGATAACAGGGGAAACACCGCGAGACTTCCGGGTGTCTACTGCCCCCCAGTGGACGAGAGCAGGACGTTTAAATAAACTGATGTCTTTCTCTGACAATGTTTTTGTGAACTTTACTGGCCTAAAGTGAGTCACCGGACTCATGGACAGACCTGGAAGACGCGTGAGGATATTTTGCTTATATAAATGTAAAAGTAAAAGTTCTCGTGTGTCAGTAAAGTGTTCCTGTCAGTGTGTTTCTCTCTGCTGTCTGTGCATTCATGTTCCTGCTGCATGCATGTGTTCATTCATGTTCCTGCTGCATGCATGTGTTCATTCATGTTCCTGCTGTAGATGTTTCAGCTGGAGCTCACTGAACTCCTTTATATCCTGTTGGTGCTTTAATCTTCATCAATGCTTCAGATTCTAGAAGATCATCACATGTTTGCAGCTCGGCGTCCTGTGAGAACCTCGTATCTCAGGAAAACAGGCTGTTTTCAGCTTTGTGACGATGATTTTCAGCTGATCCAAGAGGCTTTTTAAAGAGTTTATTGAGCTGAAGGAGGAGGAGAATTTTCTCCAGACATAAATACTTAAGCCAGTGGTTTAGTTTCCTAATCCTCTTGTGCTCAAGTCACATTTGTCTAGTTATGAGTGTTATGCATACTTCAGATATCTTAAAAGTCTTAAACTCTTAAAGTAACTCTTGTGGTTACAGCTGAAGATGCTCGCTGATGTTTAGCATTTTACATATTTGACTAAAACTTAATTCATTAATACATTTTAAAAGCTGCTCAGCAGTACACAGACGTGGCACCCATGGCCACCACAGGAAAGCCAAGTTTTCCTCTGGGCCAAAAGAAGAATGAAGAACGTGAAGACGGAGAGCAGAAGTCAGGATTCAGGTACGTGCTGGATTTACAAGAGAGGACAAATGTTTAGGAGTTTGTCACAGACGGCGTTTCATAAAGTTAATGAAGTTTCCACGAAATCTACAACTCACAAAAGTTGAACATTTTTTAATGGAGTCTGGTGCTTATTACAGCATTGGAGTAATACATATGTTATATATTGGAGCACATTACACCTGCAGTTATACATTATTCTGCATAGTTGGAGTGTACACATAGTTTGTAGTTTTATTTCACGTTTCTTGGCTCGGGTGAAGTGAGGACGGCGTCTGTCGTGTCGAGCAGAATATAAAGTCATTCAAACAAAACTGAAGTGTAAAACTCATGTTTTAATGTTACAGTTTACAGATCAGTGTTTAGTCAACAAAGAAAGATTCTCCTGAGATTATTACAAAATCCACTAAATATAAAAATCACAGAAACAGTGATTGTCATGGTGATAAACAGAAATCATCAATAATTTGCAGTCGTCATGTCCAAAAACACTCATCATAGTGAGAACAGATGCTGCTTCAGGTACAACCAGAGGAACTGACTCAGCACATTTAGTCAAGTCCTGTACTGAAGTACAAATTTTAGGTACTTGTACTTTACTTGAGTATTTCCATTTAATGCAGCCTGACACGTCACCACATCTCAGAGACAAATATTCGACTTTTACTCCATTTTCATTTTACAGCTTCAGTTCCTCTTCAGATTCCTTCCTGTCCAGTGAAAAGCTCGTATCTCCAGATGTGTTGATGGTGATTGTTTGTGCTGAACTGAAGGATGAAGAGTTCCTTCATGTCTTCTTCAGCTCAATAAACTCTTTAAAAAGCCTCTTGGATCAGCTGAAAATCATTGTCACAAAGCTGAAAACAGCCTGTTTTTCTGAGATATGAGGTTCTCACAGGACACCGAGCTGCAAACATGTGATGATCTTCTAGAATCTGAAGCATTGATGAAGATTAAAGCACCAACAGGATGTAAAGGAGTTCAATGAGCTCCAGCTGAAACACCTACAGCAGGAACATGAATGAACACATGAATGAACACATGGATCCACAGACAGCAGAGAGAAACACTTCACTCACACACCACGAGGTTACTTCAATAATACACACTTTTACTTCATTAAGGGTTTGAATGCAGGACTTTCACTTGTAGTGGAGTATTTTCACAGTGTGGTATTTGTACTTTTACCTCAGTAAAGTACTTCCTCCACCAGTGGAAATGACACTCAGCAAAGCACCAACAACAGGACGTTCAAAACACCTTTAATTTGATAAAAATGAGCCCAGATTAGTGATTAATGAGACACGTTAATAAAGAAAGTGAGTCTCTGATGTGTTCAGTCTGAGTTGCAGAGAAAACATCTGAGACAAAGTCCAGAATCAGTCGTGCGCTCGGTTCAGTTTACGACGGGTTCACGTCTGTTGACATGCGGTCATCGCTCGGCACTAATCCAACATAATCTAATAATCTGATGTCGACTGAAACACGTAACTTTACCCACTGAAAAGCAAAAGCGGCTCTTCGGGCTCATCTGGTGATTTTCTGCTGATGCACTTTGATTATTTAGGTTCATGAAACTTCGAGCGCTGAGTGAATGAAAACGCCTCATGAAGTGAAAAAAGGATCACTCGTGTTAGAGCCAGAAGTTAATGAAGGTCATGTCCTGCACAGTCAGAGAGGAAACAGACTCTCAGGGTCTGTCCCGTCGGACGAGGAGCTCAGAGGATCACAGGAGTCTTCAGCTGCGGTGGTTGATGGGACGTGATGATTGGACGGCTGCTGTCAGGCTGCAGCTTTGGTTTCCCACTCCTGTGAACACAGTGACCAGTTATCCTGTTCTCTCTGTTTCTGGGAGAAATATGTCGGCCTGCGTGTTGAAGAGCAGCTTCACACCTGCTGAACATCTGTACAGGTGTACTCCATGACCCTGTGACATCACTGCTGGGTGTGGTTAGAGGAGCCACGCCCACACTGGAAACTGTCTCTTTAACTTAATACCATTAGCATTTGAGCAAGCTACACATTAAATGCTAAACATGCTAACGTGAGCAAGTTAACGTGCTAACATCAGTATGCTAGCATGCTGCAATGCTAAATGTTACACATGCCTATCGTGTTATAATGATCGTATTTGTCCGATAATTCGGTCTCATACTCAATGTTCAGCGTGTTTGTGAGTCTGACCTTCCTCCTCTGGAAAACCTTTCCATGTTCGATGAACAGCGCTGAAGGAGCTCGTCTCAGGGAGTTCTTAGCTGAGGCCGTCCGTCGCAGCAGAGGGTTCAGGAAACCCGCCTGGACCAGCAGAGACCAGTAAAACCAGTCAAAGCCCAGTGTGGCTCAGTCGCATAACTGAAGACTGTTTTTGCAGCTTGTTGCATTTTCATATTAAGAAACCTTCATTTCCACCCAGAAGCCACCTGTGACTGTTGTTCCTACCTGAGCGCGCTCAGTGCAGACAGCGAGCGACTGTCTAAAGGAGGTGCGTTTGTTTTGCTTCCCAGCAGACACCAGGTTGATCTCTGAGCCCGCCCTCAGCTGCACCGTCCTCTTCCCGGTCAGCTCCAGCTTCTGAACGCCGCGTTCCACCTCCACCGACTTCCTGTCTGAAACACAGCAGCACGGAGCGTCGTTACTCAGGGATGTTTGGCTTTTTAAACAATAATTCAACATAATCAAGTGGAGCGTCTGTGGAGTTTTTGGCCACTCAGAGCTCTGTGGAGCAACATGTTCACATGGTGGCCTCTGCATGCTGCAGCTAATGGCCCTCTGAGGTTTCTGCTGGCGGAGCTTCTGGGATGAGACTCACTGTGTTTGGTGAAGACGGTGTTGCTGTAGGTCACCGAGTCTTTGGACGACACCGAGCTGCAGCGAACCGAATCCTGAGAGCTGTGGAGCTGAAATAATGACAGACATGACAAACACCGAGCGCTACTGTCGTCATCTGCAGGGTATGGAAGCCCACTGCTGCCAGACAACGAAATATTTCAACAGAAAACGATTCAGAATCTGAGTTTTATTTTTCAGGATTTTTGACCCTGAAATCTTTGATGTTTGAATTTTTACATCTCAGTCCTTCATCACTGCTGACGTCTCATTTCTCTGCTTTTTTTTCTCTCATTGCTTTTTTAAGCAGACTGGGGGAGTTTAACTTCCTCCAGTTTTACCGAAGTAAATAACTAAAGTAAAAGAGTACTAAAATCTGTACCATGTGCTCCAGTACGGAGGTGTTGGAGTAGATGGGCTGGCCTTGGCCTGTGACACTCAAATGAAACGGGTCGTCCATGTAGGTGTTGGAGGTGGGAAACTTTCGAATCTGCAGCCCACTGAGGAGGGAAAACAACAAAAATCAAACTCACTACAGAAGAAGAAGAAGAAGAAGAAGAAGAAGAAGAAGAAGAAGAAACATGTGTGGGGTGCCTCAGGGCTCTATTGTTGGACCGCTGCTCTTTTTAATTTCCACTATGGTTTTTATTTCGGACAGACTGGCTGTACTTGTACAAACTGTTGATTAACAAAACAAAACATCATATTTTATAAACTCTTTCTGTTTGTGTGTAAAAATCTTAATTTGTAAAGTAACTAGTAACTAAAGCTGCCTGATAAATGTAGTGGAGTAACAAATACAGTATTTCCCTCTGAGACGTGGTGGAGGAGCAGTAGAACATGACGTGAAGTACCTCAAGTACTGAAGACTCATGTAAAGTAAAAGTACCTCAAATTCATACTGGAGACCAGTACTTGAGTAAATACCCTGAACTACATTGTACCTGTGTGTGTGTGTGTGTGTGTGTGTGTGTGTGTGTGAACGTCTTGTGTACTTGTCTTCTATCAGAGCTGTATTCATACACCAGGCTGAACCTGAGTCACAGCCTCACCTGAGAGCTCCACCTGTGTGCTCCTGCGCCTTGTTGTCATGGCGACTGTGATTGGCAGCTCCGTCCTGCAGCAGCTTTAACCATCGCTCCTTTTCGTCCGAACTGCTGACCTGAAGGACGGATGGACACATGAACACGTGACATCATGAATGAAGCGAGACGGACGACTTCCTGTCTGCCGCTCACCTCCAGCACAGCCACCTGGTCGCCGAGCATGCTCAGTGTGATCCTGTGGGAGCGCTCGGTGTCGGGTCCGGCTCTGACCTCACATCCTCTGAGCTGGACGGTGTACTGAGGTGACCGCTCCCTCCTCACCTCCGCCCCCACCTCCTCCTCCTCCTCCTGCGTCTCCTCTCCGAACATGTTGAGCAGACCGGCCTCCACCTGACAGAGTAAACTCTGCCACTGACAGTTCATCAGCACGTTCAGGTGACCTGTCAATCAAACGGAGCAGAGGTCACATGATGTCTTTCATAGCTGTTAATAAAGTTTTCAGTCTGTTTTTTTTACAGCGGGGAAAAGTAACTGAGTCCATTCACTCAACGACTGTGCTGCAGTTTTTCTGTTCCACAGTATTTTATACTTCGACTAAAGCAAAGTATTACTACATTTACTGTAACAGTTACTGCTTAAAGTACCAGCTGCACGTATATGAAGCAGATACAATAAGCATCTACTGAAGCACCAATCACGTATTTAAACGTCATGGAAAATTAGCCAATAAAATAACAGACAGAGGCCTTTCAGCCAATGAGGACTTTCACTTTCCACACTTAAAGGCTCGTTTCGTTGCTAATACTTAAGTAAACACGAAGTACAGCTGAGGCAGTAAAGTTACTACAGTTCATCCTGAGGGACACACATTTCATTTAACCCATCAGGTAAATGTCCCACTGAAGACATAAAATAAAGACTCCAACACACGACAGCAGTTCAGGGACGCCTGTCCACAGGGACGCCTGTCCACAGGGACGCCTGTCCACAGGGACGCCTGTCCACAGGATGTGAGCCATGAAGTGAAATGTTTGAACTGTGGAGCTTCAGCTGTCTGTTCTGCAGGTTTCAGGTGATGTCACCTTTGTCTCTGCTGAGGCTGCAGCGAGCTGAAGGTTTGTCCTCCTCAGAGTCAGTCTGGACTGAGCTGGACTGCAGAGACACAACGTGGACACAAAGTTCACATTTTATATCGTCTGATGGTGTTTGAGTCCCAGGAGACTCTGTGTGACTCCTGCAGAGCAGTGAATGCTTCAGGAGACACACGGAGACAATCCTCACAAGGTGTGTGTGTGTGTGTGTGTGTGTATGTGTGTGTGTGTGTGTGTGTGTGTGTCTGTCTGTCTGTCTGTCTGTCTGTCTCACCCTGCAGGACAGCGGCTGATCTGATCTGATCAGAGACAACGAGCTCTGAGTCTCCACTTCACCTCCAGCACTCACCTCCTCGATCGCCTGCGCACACACACACACACACACACACACACACACACACACACACACAGAGACACACACGGAGCACAGCTGAGTTACAGTACTGCAAATACTTCTACTGTGTACTCCACATACAGTACTTCCACCTGGTACAGCATGAATGGATATGAGCAGAAGTAGAAAGTAGCAGTAAAAGAAATACTTGAGTAAAAGTACTTAGTTAGTCATCAGTGTGTGTGTGTGTGTGTGTGTGTGTGTGTGTGTGTGTGTGTGTGTGTGTGTGTGTGTGTGTGTGCACGTGTGTGTGTGTGCTGACCCTCTTCCACTCGTCGGCCTGCTGGAAGCTGCTGTATCCCAGCACCAGCGTCTCTGATCCCAGTAGCACCAGTTTGAGCTGGTGCTGGATCTTCCTGTTGCCCTTCGACTTGTAGACGAGCTGACAGCCACGAAGGTTCATCTCGAGCTGAGGCAGCAGGTCCTGAGCACACTTATAACACTGACACACACACACACACACACACACACACACACACACACACACGATGATCATTCATTAATCGACTGACTGATCAATCAGCTGGTCGTTCTCTCGTCCCTCCTCACCAGCAGGACGTCCTTCCTGATGATGAACAGCTGTTTGGTCCACTGACCGAGCCACTTCCTCCTCCACAGGTAGCCACACAGGCGAGACTCGGGGGCGGGTCTTAGGCAGGGCTGGGAGGCGCTCCATTGGATGTAGTGAGCTCTGTCCTTCACTGGCTCCTCCTCCTCATCATCATCATCATCATCGTCCCCGTACGACTCGTAATGACTGCTGTCTGAGTCCGCCTTCTCTGGGGGCGGGGGGGGCGGGGAGGTGTTTTAATAACAGTGTGTGTGTGTGTCTAGTTGTTTGTGTGTGTGTGTGTGTGTGTGTGTGTGTGTGTGTGTGTGTGTGTGTGTATTGATACCAGTGTTTGATGTGGTTGTGTCAGCTACATAGGGCTCCGCCTCTTCGTAGGTATCTTCATCATCGTCACTTCCTAGACCACCTGGAGGGAGGGGCGGGACTAGAGGGCCCTGGATATGACATCACAGGAAACAGGAAGTGGTTTGATTTGATTTTGTGGAACTTTTTTTGGATAAATTCACAACTGAATTCTTTCACTTTGGATTTTGGTGGTGTAGAAATTTAAAGTGAAACCATGTCATCGACAGAAACATGAGTACACACACACAGAGACACACACACACACACACACACACACACACACACACACACACACACACCGCTGAACTGAGGTGGAGCTAAATGTGTCAGTGAATCTAACATCATGTTTGTAAATGAGTTGCATATGAACAAGAGTTCCCAAGAGATGATGATTGTGTGTGTGTGTGTGTGTGTGTGTGTGTGTGTGTGTACGTGTGTGTGTTGTGTCTATCCATCACGTAGACCACATGCTAATCAGTTGCCATCAGTGACCACTTCCTCCCTCTGCAGGGCTCTCAGCCAATAGGACGACAGATAGCGGGGAGATGGCCTCATATGTAAACACTGAACATCCTGTCATTCCCTCCAACACACACACACACACACACACACACACACACACACACACACACGCACACACACACACACACACACACACACACACACACACACACACACACACACACACACAGAGTAACCCTGCCGTCTCCTCCCAAACCTCAGGAGGACTCAGTCTGTCATTACTGACCCACATCACAAACCTCCTCCTCCCCCTTCTCCTCCTCCCCCTCCTCCTCCCCCTCCTCCTCCTCCTCCCCCTCCTCCTCCTGTTATCTAAAAAAAAAGCCTGTTTCTTCTTGAACCTCAGCAGGAGCCGGTATGAGGTCGAGACGTGAAGCAGACGTCAGAGAGAAAAAACATCAGATCTGTTTCTGAGTCGGACTGAAACTGAGGAATCTGATTCTTGTAGTTCAGGATGCAGCTTCACACCCTGTACTTCAGTAAAAGTACTGATACTACACCGTGAATATGCTCCATTACAACTAAGTAAAAGTACTCAGGTGCAGTAAAGTGTCCCCTGTGTCTGTTGTCCTCTTGTCTCTGGTCTCTTTAGATCGTTGTGTCTGCTCATTCATGTCTCAGCAGGATGTTCCTGTTGTTCATTTTAACTCAAACTAATGATTCTTTTCATTCGGATCAATCAGCTGATCATTTTCTCCATCGATCGATCGTTTGATTGTTCGCTTTGGAAACATTGTGAAAATAGAGAGAAATGTGGTCACGATGAGCCCAAAGTGACGCCTTCACCATGTTTGTTTGGTCCAAACAGTGCAAAGCTCCACAGTATTACACTCTGTGAGTACTTTTACTCCTGGTACTTTAAAGGTCCAGCGTGTAGGATTTCGTGGTATCTAGTGGTGAGGCTGAAAACTCCTCGTCTCACCTCCCCGATGGTGATCACTAAAAACCTGACATTTCCTCTACAATCAGTGTTTTTTTGTCCCCTCTGGGCTCCTGTAGAAACATGGTGCTGCTCCCTCTGCAGACACACAGTGACTCGTATTTTCAGGACTTCTGTCTGTAGATAATCGACTTCCTACGACCTTAAAGTCTATTTTGACGTGAATACTTCTGTATTCTGTATGTAAAAAAAAAAAATAAATTATGAATGCAGGACTTTTACTCGTATTTCTTCAATGTGGTGTTGCTACTTTTAGTTAAGTAAAATACCCGAGTACTTCTTCCAGCACTGCTCTGTTCAGAGACGCAGGCAGGAGTGTATCCCAGCATGCACTGGGTGAGAAATGTTGGAAACGTGTGTTGACTCACCCCTTTCCTCAGCCACACAGACGAGTCCTGCTTTGAGACC
>NC_135078.1:28817500-28825000 GCF_051107435.1 Chaetodon auriga | reverse complement strand
ATTACGGAGCTACTGACTCCTCAAACTGCCTCAACTTCAGTCGTCCAATCAGCGGACAGCTCCGCTCACCACATGGTGCAAAGGACGCGGTCTGCAAAGTTTCTACAACCAAAAACACAAGAGCCAAAGAGTGAAAAATGAACTGAAGCATGGTTTTTTTTCTGCTAACATAAGCTGCTAACGTTAGCAGGTCAGGCTAACTGGCTGAGAGTCTAGTCAGTACATGAGCTAACCAGCCCACCTTATGTTGTAACGTTACAGGTTACAGTAATAATAATCCTGGGTGCTATCAGAGCTTAGGCTAACGTTTGCAGCTGTATCCTGATGGTGGATTTGGGGTTCAGGATTCTGACTTTTAACCTGGGACATGTTAGCTTTAGCTTCATTCTGTTAGCATGGTATGGTGAGGAAGGCCCACAAAGATACCAGAATCAATAGCTGTGTATCTGGGGAGGGGTCCATAGAGAACGCCTCAGTACAGGGTCCTGATCATACCTGGGACTTGTTAGCTTAAGCTTCAGTCGATTACCATGATGATGGAAATACCCTTAATGTTACTATTACTGCCAGAAAGGATGAACAAAACCAGCGAAGTCGGACTCAGGTTTGAATAAAGTGGAATTATCTTTGCAGTACCAGAGTTGGTAAAGGGAGGAAAACACCAAATGTCTGTGAACACACACAGTCTGAATGTAAACAGTCTCTGAGCTCAGTCTCCTGAGGGCAGCAGGAAGTGATGATGATGATGATGATGATGAGGGGTGGGGGGAAGGATGATGGAGAAGGACAGACGGGTGTTTCCGATTGTTGTGCTGCTGTTGTTAACATCCCATCAGTGTGATAAAGAAGAGGAATTTATGACATCAACATGTTGGATTTCAGTTTTGACTGATTTAAGTTTACTTTAAAATTAGGACTCACAATGTTACCCTTATTTTTTACAGTGAGGTCATAAGAACACACCGTAAATAAACTGTAAATAAAACAGAAACAATGCAAAAAACCTGATGTGAAATTTGTGTTTTCCAAAGTGAAAAAATGATTCATGAACTTGTGAAATAATTCACACGTAATGACATTAAATAAATGTGAATTATCACATTCATTTATGACATTTATTTCATGTGATGTGTAGAAAAGGTGGTCGTTAATGTTCCAGGAGGATGTTTGTGTTAAATGTGAATATTTTCTTAAATCTTTATTGTCTATCATGTGAAGTTGTCAGGTGAGACCACAGGTGTCTCAGGTGATTTTTAAAGATCCAAGACTATAATGAAACCTTAGTGAAACCTCGTAGTTCTTTGATTTGACTTCCTGTGGTGTGAATACGTCATCCCTGTAACATTACTGTGTTTCAGTGGTGTTTTATCTTTGATAGCTGATACCAAATACCTTTCTCACAGTAGAAGTACTGATACTACACTGTGACAAGAATTACTTGTGAAATGTATCTAAGTATAATCAGGTAAATGTACTTCAAGTATTCAAAGTACTTGGTGAGACACCTTCACAGCGTTTGTTTAGTCCAAAACTCGACTTTATCACAAAAACATTCAGATCATTCAAAGGAAAAGCAGCGAATCAAACACTGAGAAGCTGAAAAATCAAAAAATGTCTGAAACCATGATCACAATAGTGATCTCTCAATCGACTCATTGATTAATTGGTTAATTGTTTCAGATGTGTTTGCGTAAAGAATCACATTAAACTCTTCACTTGCTTAATTTGTGAAGTCACCACGAACTAAAGCTGTCAGATAAATGCAGTGGAGTAAAAAGTGGAGTATTTCCTCTGAGACGTGTTTGAGGAGAAAAGTAGAAGTAGAAGTTTGTGTGGGTGAGTAACAAAGTGGACTCAGTACCTTTCTGTTTGTCCATGTCTGTCTGTGGTCTCAGCAGCTGCTGATCTTCAGTCTCATGTCTCCGCTCAAGAGTCCAAACCATCAAAGCAGCGTTGGGAGCAGAGACAGAGGAGTTTCCTCCTCCGCGAACTCGTCTGTCTGCTGTGTGAAGCAGCTTCAGCTCGGACGGTGGAGTCCTGCCTCTGCGTGGGAGGAGGGAGAGGAGGGAGAGGACGAAGAGGACGGAGAGGACGGAGAGGACGGACTCACGATAAGAGAGGGAGAAAAACAACATCCTGACTGAAGACCACGGCCATGGATGCTTCAGCTCCAGCTCTGCTGATCGTCTGTTTTTCTTCTTCATGTTCAGACTCAAAGCAGCAGTGAATGCTAACCGCTAACTGCTAACAGTTCAGTGTTTGTGTATCACAGCTGATTGATTTTCGTCCTCTGAGCTCCATTAAAACTCATCAGTGAGCCTCACTGTTCCTTCATCACCATGAACACACACACTGTAGTTTAATCTGACTCTCTCACACACACACACACACACACACACACACACACACTACAGCACCAAACGTGGATTCATCCGCCGTTGAAAATAGTCCCAACAAAAGCTCTGTCCTCTTGTTTGAGTGAGAAAAACTACAGTGAGTCTTCTTTGAATATTGTCTTTAAAGATTTATGTCTTCACTGAGATGAAGATGTAAACCTTTGCCCATTGGTTACTAGGAACCAATAGGCTCGAAGCTGAGAGCCTCAGACAGGAAGTCAGAGATCGGGGTACGTCTATTAAACTGCTTCCATGTTTCCCTTTTTTGTGTCTTTTCATTGCGTCTTTCTCTCCCACTGAGGACGAATGGAGACGCAGGAAACCACACGAGGAGAGAAGTAGCATCAGCGTTGGTTGACTCTCCTTCTGTCTCTGACTTTAAATTTATCCACAATAAAAGATCATGAAAATAAAAATCACGGGACGCAAAAGTGCCACATGCTGATCCTCATCCAATCAGCTGCATCGGCCAATCAATAACTGATATCCAACGAGGGGGCGTATCAGACGGTGAAGGCTGCTCATGTACGTCCTCGATCCTCTGAGAGGAAGTCAGAGCTTTTAGACCGACTGCAAGATGGTGGACCAGAAGGAATTCAAACGAGGAGCGAAGAAGTTTAAAGTGAAAGATGTGGGCTGAATTTCAGCATCCTCCCACAGGAGGAGGAGGAGGAGGAGGAGGAGGAGGTGCAGACTCGATGGTTTCATGTCGTGTGATCACTCACACAGGCGTGTAAATGTACATCAACACAGACACAGAAGATTTATTCTGATTGTGGAGCAACAACTGACTTTCAATTTCAGTTTAATGTCTAATTTAACTAAACTTAACCTCAACATAAATGTACCTTTTCTATAATCACACCGCCTGAGTGTCACCTTAAAGAGGCCGTCCAATGAAAATCCAGTTTAAACCTTGTTAGTGTGTCCATGTCCTGTTTTTTTTATAGTCTACAGGACGAATCGTGAGTGAAATAAGACGTCAGCACCACGACTGAACGTTCCCACCTTGAGCTGCTGTGGACCAATGACGGTCTCACAAGTCCAGTTTCACACGTCGCCTCAGGAACCGATCAGTCAACTTGTGGGGTGAAGCAACGTGTTGCTACCTGACAAGGTAAGTTTGACTGTTTTCAGACGCTGGCAGAGACGTGATCTGTGCTCAGCTGTGAAAGCAGGAATGTTAAGCTTCATGTTTTATTAATGATCTGAAAATCAGAGTCAAGCTGCAGCCGTCGGTTGTCTTTGTCTGCAGTTAGCCGGATGATGTTAGCCACCGTTAGCCTGAGTGCTACATGGTGCTTCACATGGGACAGTTTATATTTATCATCATCATCCTCTTCTTCCTCTTTCATTTATCCTTTGCATTTCCTGAATCATGTTGCATTCTCGCTAACTTGCTAAATTTTTAACCTGTGGCGTCTAGACACCGACAGTAAGCTTCACGTAGCAACAGTGTTCTCACGACGTAATCACTTATTGTGTCACAGCCACAAGCTCCGTGTTGGTCGGCCATGTTGATCTCGACTTAAATATCTGGAAAACTGCAGGAGGGATTGTCATGAAATGTACTTCAGACATTCAGATTGAATGATCGCTGGTTTAATGTGTCCATTAGTTTGGTTTATGTCCAAATATCTGCAGAGCTGAAGACATTCCCATCAGCCTCAGCGGTGCTTTGTCTTTACTGCTAATTAGCTCCTGCTGGCATGCTAATATGCTAAACTAATGTGGTGAAAATGCTAAAGATTATTCCTGCTAAAAACAGTATCAGCATATTATCATTGTGAGCATGTTAGCATGGCAGCATTAGCATTCAGCTCGTACAGCTGCTAGCATGACTCTGTGTGGTTCGTGAATTTAAGGTTAATGATGAAAATCACTGTATGATGAACACAGTGTAAAAACATTTAAACACAGCCTCCTCAAGGCAAAGAGAAATGCTCTTTATTGTAACTCATGGTTAATCATTCACGTCACCATTCATCTGTTACGTCACCTGGATCCAGACATGAAAACAACAACAACAACAATTCTGTTATCATTCAGTGGTTCAGTATGTACAGCAGCAGGACGACTTCAGGCAGGTGACACAGAGTGAGTGAGTGACATGAGTGTGACCTCTGACCCCAGCCTGACCTCCGTGTGACCTCTGACCCCAGCCTGACCTCCGTGTGACCTCTGACCCCAGCCTGACACTGGTGGACACCGTCCTACTTGTCGTGGACGTGAGGCAGGAACCTGCAACTGCCAGTGTCATTATAGAAATCTACTTAATTTAAGGTTAAATACAAATATGACATCATCATCATGACATCACGCTTGCAGCAGTTGAAATGTCAGACGTGTTGACGGCGACATGCCTCCATGAAGTCGCCCTGCGTGTTTAAATGATTCAATAAAAAATGAAAACAAAACACTTTAAAATATACAAAATGAAAGAAAAAACGTGGAACAATCTTTGTGTCATCATGGCGTTCGTCACAGCAACCCACTTCCTGTTTCTAAGTACACACAACCAATCAGAACAAAGCGTCAATCCTCTCAGTGTCATCAGTCAGAATCATTCCTAAACAAAAGAAAGAAAGACAGAATAAAGGAAATGGTCTGAACGTGAAGTGACCGGCGCTCGCTCAGCACATCTGTTTCATGTTTTCAGTCTTTTTTTGATTCCACAGATACAGGAAGCGTGTGGTGCTGAGGCAGACATGGTGGCGTGTGATGCAGGATGTGGCGTTTGCAGTGAGAGTGAGCTCGCTCTGAACGTGAAGGCGCTTCAATAAATCACATGAACACGGAGCAGCAGAGTAACGACTGAACAGACGGCGGTTTGAGGCTCCGGCTCCGTCCAGGTCGCAGTTTTTGGCTTCGTCGCGGCTCCTCGTGTCCATGTGGACCAAACGCTGAACCGAGATTCGTCTAGATTTACGAGGAACAAATCAAACGTGTGAATTCGCTCCCTGTAAAAACAAACAGGAGACAACATGGCGATAGCCGGTTGCTGGCGGCTCATTTGGGAATTTAGAAACTTTTAGCTGCAATATGAGAACATTTGTGACACGACGCCATGTTGGAAAAGCTTCATCCTCCTCTCAGCGGCCGGCTGTCGTTTGTTCTTGTACCAAAACAAACATGGACGCCAACCAGCAGATTCACTGTTTATATGCAGAAAAGCCAAAGAAAGGAGGATAAAGTCCGGAGTTTGGCGAGTGCCTCCCATCGCCGCCGTCTGTCCAGTCGTACACGGCGCTCCCTGCATCCATCTGACTTATTCAACAATTAAAGCTTCTCGTTGCACCTTCGAACTGTCCGCTCAGATCGAGCTGCAGCACTGACTCACGTTAACTTGTCCACGTTTGTGGAGGTCAGATGTGACGACGATGGATATTTATACTCTAAATATACGAATAACTGTGTGCTGAAGTGATGATGATGATGAAGATCAGTTCAGTTCACTTCTGGTGTTGAGGTGAAAATGTTCTCCAGTCATTTCCCATCATCCCTCTGTGCTCCTTTGGTTTGGAGAGTCCAGGAGAATTTGTTCTTCTCGTGTCTTTTGAGTCCCTCCGTCGTCGTCTTTGATGGTGAAAATGTGTCGTTCATGTTTTCATATAACTCACGTCCTGAAATGATTTTAGGTTTTCACTCAGATTTTAATAACAAACATGCCACTTCTCTATGAGGGTAAAAAATAGCTGCACATCATTTGGTCACTAAGCAACACTAGCTGACGCTAAATGTCTACAACCTGCTTATTGGACAAACCAGAGCCGTGCAGAGACGAGACGAGACGAGTTCAGCTCTGGTTCAAAGGTTCTCACGGTTCTCCTGCTCTGCACGCTGCCTGTCAGTGTGTGTGTGGTGTGTTTAGATAAAACAGGGCAGTGGCTTCTGCTGAAGTACGAAGAAAAACCGAAGAGGAGACAGTTTCATCACAGCCAATGGGAGCCGAGCTCTGACTCTGATGGACAGCAGGGGGACGAGCTGTCCGGAGGTTCGAGCTGCTTCAGCCGGATACTTGATGTCACGTTTGTTTGAGTATTTCGTCATTAAATCTTTGACTGATCGATTAACCCAAACCCCAATAATCAGTGAAGAAATGAATCTGACGTCAGACTGGGATCAAACTGTCTCCTTGTTTTTCTTTTCAGTGCTGGGAAAGAAATGCTGTCATTATGACATCATAGCTGGCTAAGCCAATAGGAGCGACCCTTTTGAAAGATCCCTCTCAGGTGTGTTCCTGCAGTCAGCATCTAATCTGTATTTAATCTGACTCAGAGTCAGCAGGAATGTTGTTTTCAAGCCGACTGCAGCTGGAAGCTCAATAATAAAAGATTTTCTTCAGTTCTTCAGTTTGAATGAATCGAATCTCAGTCAGAACAAACGGCAGAAATACGTCAGCGTGTCGCTTCAGACGTCCTCAGGGATCAACATGTCCGTCTAACTCTGACACTTAATGTTTAACCTGCTGCAGCGAAAACTTTGAATGCTGAAATCAGTGACGCGTCTCGTCCAGTGAGACCAACAGCAGAAAACCATCACGACAAGCAAACAGCTGAGCTGCACTTCCTCGCCTCCATGTCCATCAGGCTGCTCTCACCTCCCAGTTTAAAGGTCCCAGTGACGGACTGGGAAATGTCCTCGCATCGAGCCGGGTCACACCAGACCACGGAACGGAAAGTTCCTCCATGTGTCTTCGAGAAGGAGGCGGACTAAAAGCTGAGTAACGTTGGGAGGTTTGACGACACCGCAGGATGATTATGCTAGCTAGTAGCAGACAGGCTAAGTAGCTCAGGTGCTAACTGGAGATAAAGCTAATGCTAATCTTTTTGTGAATGGTGGCGGTGACGCAGCTGAGGTGGTGGACCCTCTGTTCTACGGTGGCTGAGGGAGCTCAAAACACTGCAAAGACAACACGAGCATGAAGAAAGCCGTCTGAGAACCACACGACGACGTTTAGGAAGAATAAAACACTGCAGATAAAGTAAAACTCGTCCGGTGGTGAAACTCGAATGTGTTTAGCCGTTTGCAGAGTTTGTCTCTCAAAGCCGAACGTGTTGAGCTCAGCAGCCGACAGACGGTCGACTGACACGAGCTCAGTCCA